>NC_140715.1:20855000-20868374 GCF_050655825.1 Lonchura striata
GGTTAGGGTTAGGGTTAGGGTTAGGGTTAGGGTTAGGGTTAGGGTTAGGGTTAGGGTTAGGGTTAGGGTTAGGGTTAGGGTTAGGGTTAGGGTTAGGGTTAGGGTTAGGGTTAGGGTTAGGGTTAGGGTTAGGGTTAGGGTTAGGGTTAGGGTTAGGGTTAGGGTTAGGGTTAGGGTTAGGGTTAGGGTTAGGGTTAGGGTTAGGGTTAGGGTTAGGGTTAGGGTTAGGGTTAGGGTTAGGGTTAGGGTTAGGGTTAGGGTTAGGGTTAGGGTTAGGGTTAGGGTTAGGGTTAGGGTTAGGGTTAGGGTTAGGGTTAGGGTTAGGGTTAGGGTTAGGGTTAGGGTTAGGGTTAGGGTTAGGGTTAGGGTTAGGGTTAGGGTTAGGGTTAGGGTTAGGGTTAGGGTTAGGGTTAGGGTTAGGGTTAGGGTTAGGGTTAGGGTTAGGGTTAGGGTTAGGGTTAGGGTTAGGGTTAGGGTTAGGGTTAGGGTTAGGGTTAGGGTTAGGGTTAGGGTTAGGGTTAGGGTTAGGGTTAGGGTTAGGGTTAGGGTTAGGGTTAGGGTTAGGGTTAGGGTTAGGGTTAGGGTTAGGGTTAGGGTTAGGGTTAGGGTTAGGGTTAGGGTTAGGGTTAGGGTTAGGGTTAGGGTTAGGGTTAGGGTTAGGGTTAGGGTTAGGGTTAGGGTTAGGGTTAGGGTTAGGGTTAGGGTTAGGGTTAGGGTTAGGGTTAGGGTTAGGGTTAGGGTTAGGGTTAGGGTTAGGGTTAGGGTTAGGGTTAGGGTTAGGGTTAGGGTTAGGGTTAGGGTTAGGGTTAGGGTTAGGGTTAGGGTTAGGGTTAGGGTTAGGGTTAGGGTTAGGGTTAGGGTTAGGGTTAGGGTTAGGGTTAGGGTTAGGGTTAGGGTTAGGGTTAGGGTTAGGGTTAGGGTTAGGGTTAGGGTTAGGGTTAGGGTTAGGGTTAGGGTTAGGGTTAGGGTTAGGGTTAGGGTTAGGGTTAGGGTTAGGGTTAGGGTTAGGGTTAGGGTTAGGGTTAGGGTTAGGGTTAGGGTTAGGGTTAGGGTTAGGGTTAGGGTTAGGGTTAGGGTTAGGGTTAGGGTTAGGGTTAGGGTTAGGGTTAGGGTTAGGGTTAGGGTTAGGGTTAGGGTTAGGGTTAGGGTTAGGGTTAGGGTTAGGGTTAGGGTTAGGGTTAGGGTTAGGGTTAGGGTTAGGGTTAGGGTTAGGGTTAGGGTTAGGGTTAGGGTTAGGGTTAGGGTTAGGGTTAGGGTTAGGGTTAGGGTTAGGGTTAGGGTTAGGGTTAGGGTTAGGGTTAGGGTTAGGGTTAGGGTTAGGGTTAGGGTTAGGGTTAGGGTTAGGGTTAGGGTTAGGGTTAGGGTTAGGGTTAGGGTTAGGGTTAGGGTTAGGGTTAGGGTTAGGGTTAGGGTTAGGGTTAGGGTTAGGGTTAGGGTTAGGGTTAGGGTTAGGGTTAGGGTTAGGGTTAGGGTTAGGGTTAGGGTTAGGGTTAGGGTTAGGGTTAGGGTTAGGGTTAGGGTTAGGGTTAGGGTTAGGGTTAGGGTTAGGGTTAGGGTTAGGGTTAGGGTTAGGGTTAGGGTTAGGGTTAGGGTTAGGGTTAGGGTTAGGGTTAGGGTTAGGGTTAGGGTTAGGGTTAGGGTTAGGGTTAGGGTTAGGGTTAGGGTTAGGGTTAGGGTTAGGGTTAGGGTTAGGGTTAGGGTTAGGGTTAGGGTTAGGGTTAGGGTTAGGGTTAGGGTTAGGGTTAGGGTTAGGGTTAGGGTTAGGGTTAGGGTTAGGGTTAGGGTTAGGGTTAGGGTTAGGGTTAGGGTTAGGGTTAGGGTTAGGGTTAGGGTTAGGGTTAGGGTTAGGGTTAGGGTTAGGGTTAGGGTTAGGGTTAGGGTTAGGGTTAGGGTTAGGGTTAGGGTTAGGGTTAGGGTTAGGGTTAGGGTTAGGGTTAGGGTTAGGGTTAGGGTTAGGGTTAGGGTTAGGGTTAGGGTTAGGGTTAGGGTTAGGGTTAGGGTTAGGGTTAGGGTTAGGGTTAGGGTTAGGGTTAGGGTTAGGGTTAGGGTTAGGGTTAGGGTTAGGGTTAGGGTTAGGGTTAGGGTTAGGGTTAGGGTTAGGGTTAGGGTTAGGGTTAGGGTTAGGGTTAGGGTTAGGGTTAGGGTTAGGGTTAGGGTTAGGGTTAGGGTTAGGGTTAGGGTTAGGGTTAGGGTTAGGGTTAGGGTTAGGGTTAGGGTTAGGGTTAGGGTTAGGGTTAGGGTTAGGGTTAGGGTTAGGGTTAGGGTTAGGGTTAGGGTTAGGGTTAGGGTTAGGGTTAGGGTTAGGGTTAGGGTTAGGGTTAGGGTTAGGGTTAGGGTTAGGGTTAGGGTTAGGGTTAGGGTTAGGGTTAGGGTTAGGGTTAGGGTTAGGGTTAGGGTTAGGGTTAGGGTTAGGGTTAGGGTTAGGGTTAGGGTTAGGGTTAGGGTTAGGGTTAGGGTTAGGGTTAGGGTTAGGGTTAGGGTTAGGGTTAGGGTTAGGGTTAGGGTTAGGGTTAGGGTTAGGGTTAGGGTTAGGGTTAGGGTTAGGGTTAGGGTTAGGGTTAGGGTTAGGGTTAGGGTTAGGGTTAGGGTTAGGGTTAGGGTTAGGGTTAGGGTTAGGGTTAGGGTTAGGGTTAGGGTTAGGGTTAGGGTTAGGGTTAGGGTTAGGGTTAGGGTTAGGGTTAGGGTTAGGGTTAGGGTTAGGGTTAGGGTTAGGGTTAGGGTTAGGGTTAGGGTTAGGGTTAGGGTTAGGGTTAGGGTTAGGGTTAGGGTTAGGGTTAGGGTTAGGGTTAGGGTTAGGGTTAGGGTTAGGGTTAGGGTTAGGGTTAGGGTTAGGGTTAGGGTTAGGGTTAGGGTTAGGGTTAGGGTTAGGGTTAGGGTTAGGGTTAGGGTTAGGGTTAGGGTTAGGGTTAGGGTTAGGGTTAGGGTTAGGGTTAGGGTTAGGGTTAGGGTTAGGGTTAGGGTTAGGGTTAGGGTTAGGGTTAGGGTTAGGGTTAGGGTTAGGGTTAGGGTTAGGGTTAGGGTTAGGGTTAGGGTTAGGGTTAGGGTTAGGGTTAGGGTTAGGGTTAGGGTTAGGGTTAGGGTTAGGGTTAGGGTTAGGGTTAGGGTTAGGGTTAGGGTTAGGGTTAGGGTTAGGGTTAGGGTTAGGGTTAGGGTTAGGGTTAGGGTTAGGGTTAGGGTTAGGGTTAGGGTTAGGGTTAGGGTTAGGGTTAGGGTTAGGGTTAGGGTTAGGGTTAGGGTTAGGGTTAGGGTTAGGGTTAGGGTTAGGGTTAGGGTTAGGGTTAGGGTTAGGGTTAGGGTTAGGGTTAGGGTTAGGGTTAGGGTTAGGGTTAGGGTTAGGGTTAGGGTTAGGGTTAGGGTTAGGGTTAGGGTTAGGGTTAGGGTTAGGGTTAGGGTTAGGGTTAGGGTTAGGGTTAGGGTTAGGGTTAGGGTTAGGGTTAGGGTTAGGGTTAGGGTTAGGGTTAGGGTTAGGGTTAGGGTTAGGGTTAGGGTTAGGGTTAGGGTTAGGGTTAGGGTTAGGGTTAGGGTTAGGGTTAGGGTTAGGGTTAGGGTTAGGGTTAGGGTTAGGGTTAGGGTTAGGGTTAGGGTTAGGGTTAGGGTTAGGGTTAGGGTTAGGGTTAGGGTTAGGGTTAGGGTTAGGGTTAGGGTTAGGGTTAGGGTTAGGGTTAGGGTTAGGGTTAGGGTTAGGGTTAGGGTTAGGGTTAGGGTTAGGGTTAGGGTTAGGGTTAGGGTTAGGGTTAGGGTTAGGGTTAGGGTTAGGGTTAGGGTTAGGGTTAGGGTTAGGGTTAGGGTTAGGGTTAGGGTTAGGGTTAGGGTTAGGGTTAGGGTTAGGGTTAGGGTTAGGGTTAGGGTTAGGGTTAGGGTTAGGGTTAGGGTTAGGGTTAGGGTTAGGGTTAGGGTTAGGGTTAGGGTTAGGGTTAGGGTTAGGGTTAGGGTTAGGGTTAGGGTTAGGGTTAGGGTTAGGGTTAGGGTTAGGGTTAGGGTTAGGGTTAGGGTTAGGGTTAGGGTTAGGGTTAGGGTTAGGGTTAGGGTTAGGGTTAGGGTTAGGGTTAGGGTTAGGGTTAGGGTTAGGGTTAGGGTTAGGGTTAGGGTTAGGGTTAGGGTTAGGGTTAGGGTTAGGGTTAGGGTTAGGGTTAGGGTTAGGGTTAGGGTTAGGGTTAGGGTTAGGGTTAGGGTTAGGGTTAGGGTTAGGGTTAGGGTTAGGGTTAGGGTTAGGGTTAGGGTTAGGGTTAGGGTTAGGGTTAGGGTTAGGGTTAGGGTTAGGGTTAGGGTTAGGGTTAGGGTTAGGGTTAGGGTTAGGGTTAGGGTTAGGGTTAGGGTTAGGGTTAGGGTTAGGGTTAGGGTTAGGGTTAGGGTTAGGGTTAGGGTTAGGGTTAGGGTTAGGGTTAGGGTTAGGGTTAGGGTTAGGGTTAGGGTTAGGGTTAGGGTTAGGGTTAGGGTTAGGGTTAGGGTTAGGGTTAGGGTTAGGGTTAGGGTTAGGGTTAGGGTTAGGGTTAGGGTTAGGGTTAGGGTTAGGGTTAGGGTTAGGGTTAGGGTTAGGGTTAGGGTTAGGGTTAGGGTTAGGGTTAGGGTTAGGGTTAGGGTTAGGGTTAGGGTTAGGGTTAGGGTTAGGGTTAGGGTTAGGGTTAGGGTTAGGGTTAGGGTTAGGGTTAGGGTTAGGGTTAGGGTTAGGGTTAGGGTTAGGGTTAGGGTTAGGGTTAGGGTTAGGGTTAGGGTTAGGGTTAGGGTTAGGGTTAGGGTTAGGGTTAGGGTTAGGGTTAGGGTTAGGGTTAGGGTTAGGGTTAGGGTTAGGGTTAGGGTTAGGGTTAGGGTTAGGGTTAGGGTTAGGGTTAGGGTTAGGGTTAGGGTTAGGGTTAGGGTTAGGGTTAGGGTTAGGGTTAGGGTTAGGGTTAGGGTTAGGGTTAGGGTTAGGGTTAGGGTTAGGGTTAGGGTTAGGGTTAGGGTTAGGGTTAGGGTTAGGGTTAGGGTTAGGGTTAGGGTTAGGGTTAGGGTTAGGGTTAGGGTTAGGGTTAGGGTTAGGGTTAGGGTTAGGGTTAGGGTTAGGGTTAGGGTTAGGGTTAGGGTTAGGGTTAGGGTTAGGGTTAGGGTTAGGGTTAGGGTTAGGGTTAGGGTTAGGGTTAGGGTTAGGGTTAGGGTTAGGGTTAGGGTTAGGGTTAGGGTTAGGGTTAGGGTTAGGGTTAGGGTTAGGGTTAGGGTTAGGGTTAGGGTTAGGGTTAGGGTTAGGGTTAGGGTTAGGGTTAGGGTTAGGGTTAGGGTTAGGGTTAGGGTTAGGGTTAGGGTTAGGGTTAGGGTTAGGGTTAGGGTTAGGGTTAGGGTTAGGGTTAGGGTTAGGGTTAGGGTTAGGGTTAGGGTTAGGGTTAGGGTTAGGGTTAGGGTTAGGGTTAGGGTTAGGGTTAGGGTTAGGGTTAGGGTTAGGGTTAGGGTTAGGGTTAGGGTTAGGGTTAGGGTTAGGGTTAGGGTTAGGGTTAGGGTTAGGGTTAGGGTTAGGGTTAGGGTTAGGGTTAGGGTTAGGGTTAGGGTTAGGGTTAGGGTTAGGGTTAGGGTTAGGGTTAGGGTTAGGGTTAGGGTTAGGGTTAGGGTTAGGGTTAGGGTTAGGGTTAGGGTTAGGGTTAGGGTTAGGGTTAGGGTTAGGGTTAGGGTTAGGGTTAGGGTTAGGGTTAGGGTTAGGGTTAGGGTTAGGGTTAGGGTTAGGGTTAGGGTTAGGGTTAGGGTTAGGGTTAGGGTTAGGGTTAGGGTTAGGGTTAGGGTTAGGGTTAGGGTTAGGGTTAGGGTTAGGGTTAGGGTTAGGGTTAGGGTTAGGGTTAGGGTTAGGGTTAGGGTTAGGGTTAGGGTTAGGGTTAGGGTTAGGGTTAGGGTTAGGGTTAGGGTTAGGGTTAGGGTTAGGGTTAGGGTTAGGGTTAGGGTTAGGGTTAGGGTTAGGGTTAGGGTTAGGGTTAGGGTTAGGGTTAGGGTTAGGGTTAGGGTTAGGGTTAGGGTTAGGGTTAGGGTTAGGGTTAGGGTTAGGGTTAGGGTTAGGGTTAGGGTTAGGGTTAGGGTTAGGGTTAGGGTTAGGGTTAGGGTTAGGGTTAGGGTTAGGGTTAGGGTTAGGGTTAGGGTTAGGGTTAGGGTTAGGGTTAGGGTTAGGGTTAGGGTTAGGGTTAGGGTTAGGGTTAGGGTTAGGGTTAGGGTTAGGGTTAGGGTTAGGGTTAGGGTTAGGGTTAGGGTTAGGGTTAGGGTTAGGGTTAGGGTTAGGGTTAGGGTTAGGGTTAGGGTTAGGGTTAGGGTTAGGGTTAGGGTTAGGGTTAGGGTTAGGGTTAGGGTTAGGGTTAGGGTTAGGGTTAGGGTTAGGGTTAGGGTTAGGGTTAGGGTTAGGGTTAGGGTTAGGGTTAGGGTTAGGGTTAGGGTTAGGGTTAGGGTTAGGGTTAGGGTTAGGGTTAGGGTTAGGGTTAGGGTTAGGGTTAGGGTTAGGGTTAGGGTTAGGGTTAGGGTTAGGGTTAGGGTTAGGGTTAGGGTTAGGGTTAGGGTTAGGGTTAGGGTTAGGGTTAGGGTTAGGGTTAGGGTTAGGGTTAGGGTTAGGGTTAGGGTTAGGGTTAGGGTTAGGGTTAGGGTTAGGGTTAGGGTTAGGGTTAGGGTTAGGGTTAGGGTTAGGGTTAGGGTTAGGGTTAGGGTTAGGGTTAGGGTTAGGGTTAGGGTTAGGGTTAGGGTTAGGGTTAGGGTTAGGGTTAGGGTTAGGGTTAGGGTTAGGGTTAGGGTTAGGGTTAGGGTTAGGGTTAGGGTTAGGGTTAGGGTTAGGGTTAGGGTTAGGGTTAGGGTTAGGGTTAGGGTTAGGGTTAGGGTTAGGGTTAGGGTTAGGGTTAGGGTTAGGGTTAGGGTTAGGGTTAGGGTTAGGGTTAGGGTTAGGGTTAGGGTTAGGGTTAGGGTTAGGGTTAGGGTTAGGGTTAGGGTTAGGGTTAGGGTTAGGGTTAGGGTTAGGGTTAGGGTTAGGGTTAGGGTTAGGGTTAGGGTTAGGGTTAGGGTTAGGGTTAGGGTTAGGGTTAGGGTTAGGGTTAGGGTTAGGGTTAGGGTTAGGGTTAGGGTTAGGGTTAGGGTTAGGGTTAGGGTTAGGGTTAGGGTTAGGGTTAGGGTTAGGGTTAGGGTTAGGGTTAGGGTTAGGGTTAGGGTTAGGGTTAGGGTTAGGGTTAGGGTTAGGGTTAGGGTTAGGGTTAGGGTTAGGGTTAGGGTTAGGGTTAGGGTTAGGGTTAGGGTTAGGGTTAGGGTTAGGGTTAGGGTTAGGGTTAGGGTTAGGGTTAGGGTTAGGGTTAGGGTTAGGGTTAGGGTTAGGGTTAGGGTTAGGGTTAGGGTTAGGGTTAGGGTTAGGGTTAGGGTTAGGGTTAGGGTTAGGGTTAGGGTTAGGGTTAGGGTTAGGGTTAGGGTTAGGGTTAGGGTTAGGGTTAGGGTTAGGGTTAGGGTTAGGGTTAGGGTTAGGGTTAGGGTTAGGGTTAGGGTTAGGGTTAGGGTTAGGGTTAGGGTTAGGGTTAGGGTTAGGGTTAGGGTTAGGGTTAGGGTTAGGGTTAGGGTTAGGGTTAGGGTTAGGGTTAGGGTTAGGGTTAGGGTTAGGGTTAGGGTTAGGGTTAGGGTTAGGGTTAGGGTTAGGGTTAGGGTTAGGGTTAGGGTTAGGGTTAGGGTTAGGGTTAGGGTTAGGGTTAGGGTTAGGGTTAGGGTTAGGGTTAGGGTTAGGGTTAGGGTTAGGGTTAGGGTTAGGGTTAGGGTTAGGGTTAGGGTTAGGGTTAGGGTTAGGGTTAGGGTTAGGGTTAGGGTTAGGGTTAGGGTTAGGGTTAGGGTTAGGGTTAGGGTTAGGGTTAGGGTTAGGGTTAGGGTTAGGGTTAGGGTTAGGGTTAGGGTTAGGGTTAGGGTTAGGGTTAGGGTTAGGGTTAGGGTTAGGGTTAGGGTTAGGGTTAGGGTTAGGGTTAGGGTTAGGGTTAGGGTTAGGGTTAGGGTTAGGGTTAGGGTTAGGGTTAGGGTTAGGGTTAGGGTTAGGGTTAGGGTTAGGGTTAGGGTTAGGGTTAGGGTTAGGGTTAGGGTTAGGGTTAGGGTTAGGGTTAGGGTTAGGGTTAGGGTTAGGGTTAGGGTTAGGGTTAGGGTTAGGGTTAGGGTTAGGGTTAGGGTTAGGGTTAGGGTTAGGGTTAGGGTTAGGGTTAGGGTTAGGGTTAGGGTTAGGGTTAGGGTTAGGGTTAGGGTTAGGGTTAGGGTTAGGGTTAGGGTTAGGGTTAGGGTTAGGGTTAGGGTTAGGGTTAGGGTTAGGGTTAGGGTTAGGGTTAGGGTTAGGGTTAGGGTTAGGGTTAGGGTTAGGGTTAGGGTTAGGGTTAGGGTTAGGGTTAGGGTTAGGGTTAGGGTTAGGGTTAGGGTTAGGGTTAGGGTTAGGGTTAGGGTTAGGGTTAGGGTTAGGGTTAGGGTTAGGGTTAGGGTTAGGGTTAGGGTTAGGGTTAGGGTTAGGGTTAGGGTTAGGGTTAGGGTTAGGGTTAGGGTTAGGGTTAGGGTTAGGGTTAGGGTTAGGGTTAGGGTTAGGGTTAGGGTTAGGGTTAGGGTTAGGGTTAGGGTTAGGGTTAGGGTTAGGGTTAGGGTTAGGGTTAGGGTTAGGGTTAGGGTTAGGGTTAGGGTTAGGGTTAGGGTTAGGGTTAGGGTTAGGGTTAGGGTTAGGGTTAGGGTTAGGGTTAGGGTTAGGGTTAGGGTTAGGGTTAGGGTTAGGGTTAGGGTTAGGGTTAGGGTTAGGGTTAGGGTTAGGGTTAGGGTTAGGGTTAGGGTTAGGGTTAGGGTTAGGGTTAGGGTTAGGGTTAGGGTTAGGGTTAGGGTTAGGGTTAGGGTTAGGGTTAGGGTTAGGGTTAGGGTTAGGGTTAGGGTTAGGGTTAGGGTTAGGGTTAGGGTTAGGGTTAGGGTTAGGGTTAGGGTTAGGGTTAGGGTTAGGGTTAGGGTTAGGGTTAGGGTTAGGGTTAGGGTTAGGGTTAGGGTTAGGGTTAGGGTTAGGGTTAGGGTTAGGGTTAGGGTTAGGGTTAGGGTTAGGGTTAGGGTTAGGGTTAGGGTTAGGGTTAGGGTTAGGGTTAGGGTTAGGGTTAGGGTTAGGGTTAGGGTTAGGGTTAGGGTTAGGGTTAGGGTTAGGGTTAGGGTTAGGGTTAGGGTTAGGGTTAGGGTTAGGGTTAGGGTTAGGGTTAGGGTTAGGGTTAGGGTTAGGGTTAGGGTTAGGGTTAGGGTTAGGGTTAGGGTTAGGGTTAGGGTTAGGGTTAGGGTTAGGGTTAGGGTTAGGGTTAGGGTTAGGGTTAGGGTTAGGGTTAGGGTTAGGGTTAGGGTTAGGGTTAGGGTTAGGGTTAGGGTTAGGGTTAGGGTTAGGGTTAGGGTTAGGGTTAGGGTTAGGGTTAGGGTTAGGGTTAGGGTTAGGGTTAGGGTTAGGGTTAGGGTTAGGGTTAGGGTTAGGGTTAGGGTTAGGGTTAGGGTTAGGGTTAGGGTTAGGGTTAGGGTTAGGGTTAGGGTTAGGGTTAGGGTTAGGGTTAGGGTTAGGGTTAGGGTTAGGGTTAGGGTTAGGGTTAGGGTTAGGGTTAGGGTTAGGGTTAGGGTTAGGGTTAGGGTTAGGGTTAGGGTTAGGGTTAGGGTTAGGGTTAGGGTTAGGGTTAGGGTTAGGGTTAGGGTTAGGGTTAGGGTTAGGGTTAGGGTTAGGGTTAGGGTTAGGGTTAGGGTTAGGGTTAGGGTTAGGGTTAGGGTTAGGGTTAGGGTTAGGGTTAGGGTTAGGGTTAGGGTTAGGGTTAGGGTTAGGGTTAGGGTTAGGGTTAGGGTTAGGGTTAGGGTTAGGGTTAGGGTTAGGGTTAGGGTTAGGGTTAGGGTTAGGGTTAGGGTTAGGGTTAGGGTTAGGGTTAGGGTTAGGGTTAGGGTTAGGGTTAGGGTTAGGGTTAGGGTTAGGGTTAGGGTTAGGGTTAGGGTTAGGGTTAGGGTTAGGGTTAGGGTTAGGGTTAGGGTTAGGGTTAGGGTTAGGGTTAGGGTTAGGGTTAGGGTTAGGGTTAGGGTTAGGGTTAGGGTTAGGGTTAGGGTTAGGGTTAGGGTTAGGGTTAGGGTTAGGGTTAGGGTTAGGGTTAGGGTTAGGGTTAGGGTTAGGGTTAGGGTTAGGGTTAGGGTTAGGGTTAGGGTTAGGGTTAGGGTTAGGGTTAGGGTTAGGGTTAGGGTTAGGGTTAGGGTTAGGGTTAGGGTTAGGGTTAGGGTTAGGGTTAGGGTTAGGGTTAGGGTTAGGGTTAGGGTTAGGGTTAGGGTTAGGGTTAGGGTTAGGGTTAGGGTTAGGGTTAGGGTTAGGGTTAGGGTTAGGGTTAGGGTTAGGGTTAGGGTTAGGGTTAGGGTTAGGGTTAGGGTTAGGGTTAGGGTTAGGGTTAGGGTTAGGGTTAGGGTTAGGGTTAGGGTTAGGGTTAGGGTTAGGGTTAGGGTTAGGGTTAGGGTTAGGGTTAGGGTTAGGGTTAGGGTTAGGGTTAGGGTTAGGGTTAGGGTTAGGGTTAGGGTTAGGGTTAGGGTTAGGGTTAGGGTTAGGGTTAGGGTTAGGGTTAGGGTTAGGGTTAGGGTTAGGGTTAGGGTTAGGGTTAGGGTTAGGGTTAGGGTTAGGGTTAGGGTTAGGGTTAGGGTTAGGGTTAGGGTTAGGGTTAGGGTTAGGGTTAGGGTTAGGGTTAGGGTTAGGGTTAGGGTTAGGGTTAGGGTTAGGGTTAGGGTTAGGGTTAGGGTTAGGGTTAGGGTTAGGGTTAGGGTTAGGGTTAGGGTTAGGGTTAGGGTTAGGGTTAGGGTTAGGGTTAGGGTTAGGGTTAGGGTTAGGGTTAGGGTTAGGGTTAGGGTTAGGGTTAGGGTTAGGGTTAGGGTTAGGGTTAGGGTTAGGGTTAGGGTTAGGGTTAGGGTTAGGGTTAGGGTTAGGGTTAGGGTTAGGGTTAGGGTTAGGGTTAGGGTTAGGGTTAGGGTTAGGGTTAGGGTTAGGGTTAGGGTTAGGGTTAGGGTTAGGGTTAGGGTTAGGGTTAGGGTTAGGGTTAGGGTTAGGGTTAGGGTTAGGGTTAGGGTTAGGGTTAGGGTTAGGGTTAGGGTTAGGGTTAGGGTTAGGGTTAGGGTTAGGGTTAGGGTTAGGGTTAGGGTTAGGGTTAGGGTTAGGGTTAGGGTTAGGGTTAGGGTTAGGGTTAGGGTTAGGGTTAGGGTTAGGGTTAGGGTTAGGGTTAGGGTTAGGGTTAGGGTTAGGGTTAGGGTTAGGGTTAGGGTTAGGGTTAGGGTTAGGGTTAGGGTTAGGGTTAGGGTTAGGGTTAGGGTTAGGGTTAGGGTTAGGGTTAGGGTTAGGGTTAGGGTTAGGGTTAGGGTTAGGGTTAGGGTTAGGGTTAGGGTTAGGGTTAGGGTTAGGGTTAGGGTTAGGGTTAGGGTTAGGGTTAGGGTTAGGGTTAGGGTTAGGGTTAGGGTTAGGGTTAGGGTTAGGGTTAGGGTTAGGGTTAGGGTTAGGGTTAGGGTTAGGGTTAGGGTTAGGGTTAGGGTTAGGGTTAGGGTTAGGGTTAGGGTTAGGGTTAGGGTTAGGGTTAGGGTTAGGGTTAGGGTTAGGGTTAGGGTTAGGGTTAGGGTTAGGGTTAGGGTTAGGGTTAGGGTTAGGGTTAGGGTTAGGGTTAGGGTTAGGGTTAGGGTTAGGGTTAGGGTTAGGGTTAGGGTTAGGGTTAGGGTTAGGGTTAGGGTTAGGGTTAGGGTTAGGGTTAGGGTTAGGGTTAGGGTTAGGGTTAGGGTTAGGGTTAGGGTTAGGGTTAGGGTTAGGGTTAGGGTTAGGGTTAGGGTTAGGGTTAGGGTTAGGGTTAGGGTTAGGGTTAGGGTTAGGGTTAGGGTTAGGGTTAGGGTTAGGGTTAGGGTTAGGGTTAGGGTTAGGGTTAGGGTTAGGGTTAGGGTTAGGGTTAGGGTTAGGGTTAGGGTTAGGGTTAGGGTTAGGGTTAGGGTTAGGGTTAGGGTTAGGGTTAGGGTTAGGGTTAGGGTTAGGGTTAGGGTTAGGGTTAGGGTTAGGGTTAGGGTTAGGGTTAGGGTTAGGGTTAGGGTTAGGGTTAGGGTTAGGGTTAGGGTTAGGGTTAGGGTTAGGGTTAGGGTTAGGGTTAGGGTTAGGGTTAGGGTTAGGGTTAGGGTTAGGGTTAGGGTTAGGGTTAGGGTTAGGGTTAGGGTTAGGGTTAGGGTTAGGGTTAGGGTTAGGGTTAGGGTTAGGGTTAGGGTTAGGGTTAGGGTTAGGGTTAGGGTTAGGGTTAGGGTTAGGGTTAGGGTTAGGGTTAGGGTTAGGGTTAGGGTTAGGGTTAGGGTTAGGGTTAGGGTTAGGGTTAGGGTTAGGGTTAGGGTTAGGGTTAGGGTTAGGGTTAGGGTTAGGGTTAGGGTTAGGGTTAGGGTTAGGGTTAGGGTTAGGGTTAGGGTTAGGGTTAGGGTTAGGGTTAGGGTTAGGGTTAGGGTTAGGGTTAGGGTTAGGGTTAGGGTTAGGGTTAGGGTTAGGGTTAGGGTTAGGGTTAGGGTTAGGGTTAGGGTTAGGGTTAGGGTTAGGGTTAGGGTTAGGGTTAGGGTTAGGGTTAGGGTTAGGGTTAGGGTTAGGGTTAGGGTTAGGGTTAGGGTTAGGGTTAGGGTTAGGGTTAGGGTTAGGGTTAGGGTTAGGGTTAGGGTTAGGGTTAGGGTTAGGGTTAGGGTTAGGGTTAGGGTTAGGGTTAGGGTTAGGGTTAGGGTTAGGGTTAGGGTTAGGGTTAGGGTTAGGGTTAGGGTTAGGGTTAGGGTTAGGGTTAGGGTTAGGGTTAGGGTTAGGGTTAGGGTTAGGGTTAGGGTTAGGGTTAGGGTTAGGGTTAGGGTTAGGGTTAGGGTTAGGGTTAGGGTTAGGGTTAGGGTTAGGGTTAGGGTTAGGGTTAGGGTTAGGGTTAGGGTTAGGGTTAGGGTTAGGGTTAGGGTTAGGGTTAGGGTTAGGGTTAGGGTTAGGGTTAGGGTTAGGGTTAGGGTTAGGGTTAGGGTTAGGGTTAGGGTTAGGGTTAGGGTTAGGGTTAGGGTTAGGGTTAGGGTTAGGGTTAGGGTTAGGGTTAGGGTTAGGGTTAGGGTTAGGGTTAGGGTTAGGGTTAGGGTTAGGGTTAGGGTTAGGGTTAGGGTTAGGGTTAGGGTTAGGGTTAGGGTTAGGGTTAGGGTTAGGGTTAGGGTTAGGGTTAGGGTTAGGGTTAGGGTTAGGGTTAGGGTTAGGGTTAGGGTTAGGGTTAGGGTTAGGGTTAGGGTTAGGGTTAGGGTTAGGGTTAGGGTTAGGGTTAGGGTTAGGGTTAGGGTTAGGGTTAGGGTTAGGGTTAGGGTTAGGGTTAGGGTTAGGGTTAGGGTTAGGGTTAGGGTTAGGGTTAGGGTTAGGGTTAGGGTTAGGGTTAGGGTTAGGGTTAGGGTTAGGGTTAG
>NC_140716.1:2500-5000 GCF_050655825.1 Lonchura striata
ACCCTAACCCTAACCCTAACCCTAACCCTAACCCTAACCCTAACCCTAACCCTAACCCTAACCCTAACCCTAACCCTAACCCTAACCCTAACCCTAACCCTAACCCTAACCCTAACCCTAACCCTAACCCTAACCCTAACCCTAACCCTAACCCTAACCCTAACCCTAACCCTAACCCTAACCCTAACCCTAACCCTAACCCTAACCCTAACCCTAACCCTAACCCTAACCCTAACCCTAACCCTAACCCTAACCCTAACCCTAACCCTAACCCTAACCCTAACCCTAACCCTAACCCTAACCCTAACCCTAACCCTAACCCTAACCCTAACCCTAACCCTAACCCTAACCCTAACCCTAACCCTAACCCTAACCCTAACCCTAACCCTAACCCTAACCCTAACCCTAACCCTAACCCTAACCCTAACCCTAACCCTAACCCTAACCCTAACCCTAACCCTAACCCTAACCCTAACCCTAACCCTAACCCTAACCCTAACCCTAACCCTAACCCTAACCCTAACCCTAACCCTAACCCTAACCCTAACCCTAACCCTAACCCTAACCCTAACCCTAACCCTAACCCTAACCCTAACCCTAACCCTAACCCTAACCCTAACCCTAACCCTAACCCTAACCCTAACCCTAACCCTAACCCTAACCCTAACCCTAACCCTAACCCTAACCCTAACCCTAACCCTAACCCTAACCCTAACCCTAACCCTAACCCTAACCCTAACCCTAACCCTAACCCTAACCCTAACCCTAACCCTAACCCTAACCCTAACCCTAACCCTAACCCTAACCCTAACCCTAACCCTAACCCTAACCCTAACCCTAACCCTAACCCTAACCCTAACCCTAACCCTAACCCTAACCCTAACCCTAACCCTAACCCTAACCCTAACCCTAACCCTAACCCTAACCCTAACCCTAACCCTAACCCTAACCCTAACCCTAACCCTAACCCTAACCCTAACCCTAACCCTAACCCTAACCCTAACCCTAACCCTAACCCTAACCCTAACCCTAACCCTAACCCTAACCCTAACCCTAACCCTAACCCTAACCCTAACCCTAACCCTAACCCTAACCCTAACCCTAACCCTAACCCTAACCCTAACCCTAACCCTAACCCTAACCCTAACCCTAACCCTAACCCTAACCCTAACCCTAACCCTAACCCTAACCCTAACCCTAACCCTAACCCTAACCCTAACCCTAACCCTAACCCTAACCCTAACCCTAACCCTAACCCTAACCCTAACCCTAACCCTAACCCTAACCCTAACCCTAACCCTAACCCTAACCCTAACCCTAACCCTAACCCTAACCCTAACCCTAACCCTAACCCTAACCCTAACCCTAACCCTAACCCTAACCCTAACCCTAACCCTAACCCTAACCCTAACCCTAACCCTAACCCTAACCCTAACCCTAACCCTAACCCTAACCCTAACCCTAACCCTAACCCTAACCCTAACCCTAACCCTAACCCTAACCCTAACCCTAACCCTAACCCTAACCCTAACCCTAACCCTAACCCTAACCCTAACCCTAACCCTAACCCTAACCCTAACCCTAACCCTAACCCTAACCCTAACCCTAACCCTAACCCTAACCCTAACCCTAACCCTAACCCTAACCCTAACCCTAACCCTAACCCTAACCCTAACCCTAACCCTAACCCTAACCCTAACCCTAACCCTAACCCTAACCCTAACCCTAACCCTAACCCTAACCCTAACCCTAACCCTAACCCTAACCCTAACCCTAACCCCTAACCCTAACCCTAACCCTAACCCTAACCCTAACCCTAACCCTAACCCTAACCCTAACCCTAACCCTAACCCTAACCCTAACCCTAACCCTAACCCTAACCCTAACCCTAACCCTAACCCTAACCCTAACCCTAACCCTAACCCTAACCCTAACCCTAACCCTAACCCTAACCCTAACCCTAACCCTAACCCTAACCCTAACCCTAACCCTAACCCTAACCCTAACCCTAACCCTAACCCTAACCCTAACCCTAACCCTAACCCTAACCCTAACCCTAACCCTAACCCTAACCCTAACCCTAACCCTAACCCTAACCCTAACCCTAACCCTAACCCTAACCCTAACCCTAACCCTAACCCTAACCCTAACCCTAACCCTAACCCTAACCCTAACCCTAACCCTAACCCTAACCCTAACCCTAACCCTAACCCTAACCCTAACCCTAACCCTAACCCTAACCCTAACCCTAACCCTAACCCTAACCCTAACCCTAACCCTAACCCTAACCCTAACCCTAACCCTAACCCTAACCCTAACCCTAACCCTAACCCTAACCCTAACCCTAACCCTAACCCTAACCCTAACCCTAACCCTAACCCTAACCCTAACCCTAACCCTAACCCTAACCCTAACCCTAACCCTAACCCTAACCCTAACCCTAACCCTAACCCTAACCCTAACCCTAACCCTAACCCTAACCCTAACCCTAACCCTAACC
>NC_140716.1:10000-20000 GCF_050655825.1 Lonchura striata
CTAACCCTAACCCTAACCCTAACCCTAACCCTAACCCTAACCCTAACCCTAACCCTAACCCTAACCCTAACCCTAACCCTAACCCTAACCCTAACCCTAACCCTAACCCTAACCCTAACCCTAACCCTAACCCTAACCCTAACCCTAACCCTAACCCTAACCCTAACCCTAACCCTAACCCTAACCCTAACCCTAACCCTAACCCTAACCCTAACCCTAACCCTAACCCTAACCCTAACCCTAACCCTAACCCTAACCCTAACCCTAACCCTAACCCTAACCCTAACCCTAACCCTAACCCTAACCCTAACCCTAACCCTAACCCTAACCCTAACCCTAACCCTAACCCTAACCCTAACCCTAACCCTAACCCTAACCCTAACCCTAACCCTAACCCTAACCCTAACCCTAACCCTAACCCTAACCCTAACCCTAACCCTAACCCTAACCCTAACCCTAACCCTAACCCTAACCCTAACCCTAACCCTAACCCTAACCCTAACCCTAACCCTAACCCTAACCCTAACCCTAACCCTAACCCTAACCCTAACCCTAACCCTAACCCTAACCCTAACCCTAACCCTAACCCTAACCCTAACCCTAACCCTAACCCTAACCCTAACCCTAACCCTAACCCTAACCCTAACCCTAACCCTAACCCTAACCCTAACCCTAACCCTAACCCTAACCCTAACCCTAACCCTAACCCTAACCCTAACCCTAACCCTAACCCTAACCCTAACCCTAACCCTAACCCTAACCCTAACCCTAACCCTAACCCTAACCCTAACCCTAACCCTAACCCTAACCCTAACCCTAACCCTAACCCTAACCCTAACCCTAACCCTAACCCTAACCCTAACCCTAACCCTAACCCTAACCCTAACCCTAACCCTAACCCTAACCCTAACCCTAACCCTAACCCTAACCCTAACCCTAACCCTAACCCTAACCCTAACCCTAACCCTAACCCTAACCCTAACCCTAACCCTAACCCTAACCCTAACCCTAACCCTAACCCTAACCCTAACCCTAACCCTAACCCTAACCCTAACCCTAACCCTAACCCTAACCCTAACCCTAACCCTAACCCTAACCCTAACCCTAACCCTAACCCTAACCCTAACCCTAACCCTAACCCTAACCCTAACCCTAACCCTAACCCTAACCCTAACCCTAACCCTAACCCTAACCCTAACCCTAACCCTAACCCTAACCCTAACCCTAACCCTAACCCTAACCCTAACCCTAACCCTAACCCTAACCCTAACCCTAACCCTAACCCTAACCCTAACCCTAACCCTAACCCTAACCCTAACCCTAACCCTAACCCTAACCCTAACCCTAACCCTAACCCTAACCCTAACCCTAACCCTAACCCTAACCCTAACCCTAACCCTAACCCTAACCCTAACCCTAACCCTAACCCTAACCCTAACCCTAACCCTAACCCTAACCCTAACCCTAACCCTAACCCTAACCCTAACCCTAACCCTAACCCTAACCCTAACCCTAACCCTAACCCTAACCCTAACCCTAACCCTAACCCTAACCCTAACCCTAACCCTAACCCTAACCCTAACCCTAACCCTAACCCTAACCCTAACCCTAACCCTAACCCTAACCCTAACCCTAACCCTAACCCTAACCCTAACCCTAACCCTAACCCTAACCCTAACCCTAACCCTAACCCTAACCCTAACCCTAACCCTAACCCTAACCCTAACCCTAACCCTAACCCTAACCCTAACCCTAACCCTAACCCTAACCCTAACCCTAACCCTAACCCTAACCCTAACCCTAACCCTAACCCTAACCCTAACCCTAACCCTAACCCTAACCCTAACCCTAACCCTAACCCTAACCCTAACCCTAACCCTAACCCTAACCCTAACCCTAACCCTAACCCTAACCCTAACCCTAACCCTAACCCTAACCCTAACCCTAACCCTAACCCTAACCCTAACCCTAACCCTAACCCTAACCCTAACCCTAACCCTAACCCTAACCCTAACCCTAACCCTAACCCTAACCCTAACCCTAACCCTAACCCTAACCCTAACCCTAACCCTAACCCTAACCCTAACCCTAACCCTAACCCTAACCCTAACCCTAACCCTAACCCTAACCCTAACCCTAACCCTAACCCTAACCCTAACCCTAACCCTAACCCTAACCCTAACCCTAACCCTAACCCTAACCCTAACCCTAACCCTAACCCTAACCCTAACCCTAACCCTAACCCTAACCCTAACCCTAACCCTAACCCTAACCCTAACCCTAACCCTAACCCTAACCCTAACCCTAACCCTAACCCTAACCCTAACCCTAACCCTAACCCTAACCCTAACCCTAACCCTAACCCTAACCCTAACCCTAACCCTAACCCTAACCCTAACCCTAACCCTAACCCTAACCCTAACCCTAACCCTAACCCTAACCCTAACCCTAACCCTAACCCTAACCCTAACCCTAACCCTAACCCTAACCCTAACCCTAACCCTAACCCTAACCCTAACCCTAACCCTAACCCTAACCCTAACCCTAACCCTAACCCTAACCCTAACCCTAACCCTAACCCTAACCCTAACCCTAACCCTAACCCTAACCCTAACCCTAACCCTAACCCTAACCCTAACCCTAACCCTAACCCTAACCCTAACCCTAACCCTAACCCTAACCCTAACCCTAACCCTAACCCTAACCCTAACCCTAACCCTAACCCTAACCCTAACCCTAACCCTAACCCTAACCCTAACCCTAACCCTAACCCTAACCCTAACCCTAACCCTAACCCTAACCCTAACCCTAACCCTAACCCTAACCCTAACCCTAACCCTAACCCTAACCCTAACCCTAACCCTAACCCTAACCCTAACCCTAACCCTAACCCTAACCCTAACCCTAACCCTAACCCTAACCCTAACCCTAACCCTAACCCTAACCCTAACCCTAACCCTAACCCTAACCCTAACCCTAACCCTAACCCTAACCCTAACCCTAACCCTAACCCTAACCCTAACCCTAACCCTAACCCTAACCCTAACCCTAACCCTAACCCTAACCCTAACCCTAACCCTAACCCTAACCCTAACCCTAACCCTAACCCTAACCCTAACCCTAACCCTAACCCTAACCCTAACCCTAACCCTAACCCTAACCCTAACCCTAACCCTAACCCTAACCCTAACCCTAACCCTAACCCTAACCCTAACCCTAACCCTAACCCTAACCCTAACCCTAACCCTAACCCTAACCCTAACCCTAACCCTAACCCTAACCCTAACCCTAACCCTAACCCTAACCCTAACCCTAACCCTAACCCTAACCCTAACCCTAACCCTAACCCTAACCCTAACCCTAACCCTAACCCTAACCCTAACCCTAACCCTAACCCTAACCCTAACCCTAACCCTAACCCTAACCCTAACCCTAACCCTAACCCTAACCCTAACCCTAACCCTAACCCTAACCCTAACCCTAACCCTAACCCTAACCCTAACCCTAACCCTAACCCTAACCCTAACCCTAACCCTAACCCTAACCCTAACCCTAACCCTAACCCTAACCCTAACCCTAACCCTAACCCTAACCCTAACCCTAACCCTAACCCTAACCCTAACCCTAACCCTAACCCTAACCCTAACCCTAACCCTAACCCTAACCCTAACCCTAACCCTAACCCTAACCCTAACCCTAACCCTAACCCTAACCCTAACCCTAACCCTAACCCTAACCCTAACCCTAACCCTAACCCTAACCCTAACCCTAACCCTAACCCTAACCCTAACCCTAACCCTAACCCTAACCCTAACCCTAACCCTAACCCTAACCCTAACCCTAACCCTAACCCTAACCCTAACCCTAACCCTAACCCTAACCCTAACCCTAACCCTAACCCTAACCCTAACCCTAACCCTAACCCTAACCCTAACCCTAACCCTAACCCTAACCCTAACCCTAACCCTAACCCTAACCCTAACCCTAACCCTAACCCTAACCCTAACCCTAACCCTAACCCTAACCCTAACCCTAACCCTAACCCTAACCCTAACCCTAACCCTAACCCTAACCCTAACCCTAACCCTAACCCTAACCCTAACCCTAACCCTAACCCTAACCCTAACCCTAACCCTAACCCTAACCCTAACCCTAACCCTAACCCTAACCCTAACCCTAACCCTAACCCTAACCCTAACCCTAACCCTAACCCTAACCCTAACCCTAACCCTAACCCTAACCCTAACCCTAACCCTAACCCTAACCCTAACCCTAACCCTAACCCTAACCCTAACCCTAACCCTAACCCTAACCCTAACCCTAACCCTAACCCTAACCCTAACCCTAACCCTAACCCTAACCCTAACCCTAACCCTAACCCTAACCCTAACCCTAACCCTAACCCTAACCCTAACCCTAACCCTAACCCTAACCCTAACCCTAACCCTAACCCTAACCCTAACCCTAACCCTAACCCTAACCCTAACCCTAACCCTAACCCTAACCCTAACCCTAACCCTAACCCTAACCCTAACCCTAACCCTAACCCTAACCCTAACCCTAACCCTAACCCTAACCCTAACCCTAACCCTAACCCTAACCCTAACCCTAACCCTAACCCTAACCCTAACCCTAACCCTAACCCTAACCCTAACCCTAACCCTAACCCTAACCCTAACCCTAACCCTAACCCTAACCCTAACCCTAACCCTAACCCTAACCCTAACCCTAACCCTAACCCTAACCCTAACCCTAACCCTAACCCTAACCCTAACCCTAACCCTAACCCTAACCCTAACCCTAACCCTAACCCTAACCCTAACCCTAACCCTAACCCTAACCCTAACCCTAACCCTAACCCTAACCCTAACCCTAACCCTAACCCTAACCCTAACCCTAACCCTAACCCTAACCCTAACCCTAACCCTAACCCTAACCCTAACCCTAACCCTAACCCTAACCCTAACCCTAACCCTAACCCTAACCCTAACCCTAACCCTAACCCTAACCCTAACCCTAACCCTAACCCTAACCCTAACCCTAACCCTAACCCTAACCCTAACCCTAACCCTAACCCTAACCCTAACCCTAACCCTAACCCTAACCCTAACCCTAACCCTAACCCTAACCCTAACCCTAACCCTAACCCTAACCCTAACCCTAACCCTAACCCTAACCCTAACCCTAACCCTAACCCTAACCCTAACCCTAACCCTAACCCTAACCCTAACCCTAACCCTAACCCTAACCCTAACCCTAACCCTAACCCTAACCCTAACCCTAACCCTAACCCTAACCCTAACCCTAACCCTAACCCTAACCCTAACCCTAACCCTAACCCTAACCCTAACCCTAACCCTAACCCTAACCCTAACCCTAACCCTAACCCTAACCCTAACCCTAACCCTAACCCTAACCCTAACCCTAACCCTAACCCTAACCCTAACCCTAACCCTAACCCTAACCCTAACCCTAACCCTAACCCTAACCCTAACCCTAACCCTAACCCTAACCCTAACCCTAACCCTAACCCTAACCCTAACCCTAACCCTAACCCTAACCCTAACCCTAACCCTAACCCTAACCCTAACCCTAACCCTAACCCTAACCCTAACCCTAACCCTAACCCTAACCCTAACCCTAACCCTAACCCTAACCCTAACCCTAACCCTAACCCTAACCCTAACCCTAACCCTAACCCTAACCCTAACCCTAACCCTAACCCTAACCCTAACCCTAACCCTAACCCTAACCCTAACCCTAACCCTAACCCTAACCCTAACCCTAACCCTAACCCTAACCCTAACCCTAACCCTAACCCTAACCCTAACCCTAACCCTAACCCTAACCCTAACCCTAACCCTAACCCTAACCCTAACCCTAACCCTAACCCTAACCCTAACCCTAACCCTAACCCTAACCCTAACCCTAACCCTAACCCTAACCCTAACCCTAACCCTAACCCTAACCCTAACCCTAACCCTAACCCTAACCCTAACCCTAACCCTAACCCTAACCCTAACCCTAACCCTAACCCTAACCCTAACCCTAACCCTAACCCTAACCCTAACCCTAACCCTAACCCTAACCCTAACCCTAACCCTAACCCTAACCCTAACCCTAACCCTAACCCTAACCCTAACCCTAACCCTAACCCTAACCCTAACCCTAACCCTAACCCTAACCCTAACCCTAACCCTAACCCTAACCCTAACCCTAACCCTAACCCTAACCCTAACCCTAACCCTAACCCTAACCCTAACCCTAACCCTAACCCTAACCCTAACCCTAACCCTAACCCTAACCCTAACCCTAACCCTAACCCTAACCCTAACCCTAACCCTAACCCTAACCCTAACCCTAACCCTAACCCTAACCCTAACCCTAACCCTAACCCTAACCCTAACCCTAACCCTAACCCTAACCCTAACCCTAACCCTAACCCTAACCCTAACCCTAACCCTAACCCTAACCCTAACCCTAACCCTAACCCTAACCCTAACCCTAACCCTAACCCTAACCCTAACCCTAACCCTAACCCTAACCCTAACCCTAACCCTAACCCTAACCCTAACCCTAACCCTAACCCTAACCCTAACCCTAACCCTAACCCTAACCCTAACCCTAACCCTAACCCTAACCCTAACCCTAACCCTAACCCTAACCCTAACCCTAACCCTAACCCTAACCCTAACCCTAACCCTAACCCTAACCCTAACCCTAACCCTAACCCTAACCCTAACCCTAACCCTAACCCTAACCCTAACCCTAACCCTAACCCTAACCCTAACCCTAACCCTAACCCTAACCCTAACCCTAACCCTAACCCTAACCCTAACCCTAACCCTAACCCTAACCCTAACCCTAACCCTAACCCTAACCCTAACCCTAACCCTAACCCTAACCCTAACCCTAACCCTAACCCTAACCCTAACCCTAACCCTAACCCTAACCCTAACCCTAACCCTAACCCTAACCCTAACCCTAACCCTAACCCTAACCCTAACCCTAACCCTAACCCTAACCCTAACCCTAACCCTAACCCTAACCCTAACCCTAACCCTAACCCTAACCCTAACCCTAACCCTAACCCTAACCCTAACCCTAACCCTAACCCTAACCCTAACCCTAACCCTAACCCTAACCCTAACCCTAACCCTAACCCTAACCCTAACCCTAACCCTAACCCTAACCCTAACCCTAACCCTAACCCTAACCCTAACCCTAACCCTAACCCTAACCCTAACCCTAACCCTAACCCTAACCCTAACCCTAACCCTAACCCTAACCCTAACCCTAACCCTAACCCTAACCCTAACCCTAACCCTAACCCTAACCCTAACCCTAACCCTAACCCTAACCCTAACCCTAACCCTAACCCTAACCCTAACCCTAACCCTAACCCTAACCCTAACCCTAACCCTAACCCTAACCCTAACCCTAACCCTAACCCTAACCCTAACCCTAACCCTAACCCTAACCCTAACCCTAACCCTAACCCTAACCCTAACCCTAACCCTAACCCTAACCCTAACCCTAACCCTAACCCTAACCCTAACCCTAACCCTAACCCTAACCCTAACCCTAACCCTAACCCTAACCCTAACCCTAACCCTAACCCTAACCCTAACCCTAACCCTAACCCTAACCCTAACCCTAACCCTAACCCTAACCCTAACCCTAACCCTAACCCTAACCCTAACCCTAACCCTAACCCTAACCCTAACCCTAACCCTAACCCTAACCCTAACCCTAACCCTAACCCTAACCCTAACCCTAACCCTAACCCTAACCCTAACCCTAACCCTAACCCTAACCCTAACCCTAACCCTAACCCTAACCCTAACCCTAACCCTAACCCTAACCCTAAACCCTAACCCTAAACCCTAACCCTAACCCTAACCCTAACCCTAACCCTAACCCTAACCCTAACCCTAACCCTAACCCTAACCCTAACCCTAACCCTAACCCTAACCCTAACCCTAACCCTAACCCTAACCCTAACCCTAACCCTAACCCTAACCCTAACCCTAACCCTAACCCTAACCCTAACCCTAACCCTAACCCTAACCCTAACCCTAACCCTAACCCTAACCCTAACCCTAACCCTAACCCTAACCCTAACCCTAACCCTAACCCTAACCCTAACCCTAACCCTAACCCTAACCCTAACCCTAACCCTAACCCTAACCCTAACCCTAACCCTAACCCTAACCCTAACCCTAACCCTAACCCTAACCCTAACCCTAACCCTAACCCTAACCCTAACCCTAACCCTAACCCTAACCCTAACCCTAACCCTAACCCTAACCCTAACCCTAACCCTAACCCTAACCCTAACCCTAACCCTAACCCTAACCCTAACCCTAACCCTAACCCTAACCCTAACCCTAACCCTAACCCTAACCCTAACCCTAACCCTAACCCTAACCCTAACCCTAACCCTAACCCTAACCCTAACCCTAACCCTAACCCTAACCCTAACCCTAACCCTAACCCTAACCCTAACCCTAACCCTAACCCTAACCCTAACCCTAACCCTAACCCTAACCCTAACCCTAACCCTAACCCTAACCCTAACCCTAACCCTAACCCTAACCCTAACCCTAACCCTAACCCTAACCCTAACCCTAACCCTAACCCTAACCCTAACCCTAACCCTAACCCTAACCCTAACCCTAACCCTAACCCTAACCCTAACCCTAACCCTAACCCTAACCCTAACCCTAACCCTAACCCTAACCCTAACCCTAACCCTAACCCTAACCCTAACCCTAACCCTAACCCTAACCCTAACCCTAACCCTAACCCTAACCCTAACCCTAACCCTAACCCTAACCCTAACCCTAACCCTAACCCTAACCCTAACCCTAACCCTAACCCTAACCCTAACCCTAACCCTAACCCTAACCCTAACCCTAACCCTAACCCTAACCCTAACCCTAACCCTAACCCTAACCCTAACCCTAACCCTAACCCTAACCCTAACCCTAACCCTAACCCTAACCCTAACCCTAACCCTAACCCTAACCCTAACCCTAACCCTAACCCTAACCCTAACCCTAACCCTAACCCTAACCCTAACCCTAACCCTAACCCTAACCCTAACCCTAACCCTAACCCTAACCCTAACCCTAACCCTAACCCTAACCCTAACCCTAACCCTAACCCTAACCCTAACCCTAACCCTAACCCTAACCCTAACCCTAACCCTAACCCTAACCCTAACCCTAACCCTAACCCTAACCCTAACCCTAACCCTAACCCTAACCCTAACCCTAACCCTAACCCTAACCCTAACCCTAACCCTAACCCTAACCCTAACCCTAACCCTAACCCTAACCCTAACCCTAACCCTAACCCTAACCCTAACCCTAACCCTAACCCTAACCCTAACCCTAACCCTAACCCTAACCCTAACCCTAACCCTAACCCTAACCCTAACCCTAACCCTAACCCTAACCCTAACCCTAACCCTAACCCTAACCCTAACCCTAACCCTAACCCTAACCCTAACCCTAACCCTAACCCTAACCCTAACCCTAACCCTAACCCTAACCCTAACCCTAACCCTAACCCTAACCCTAACCCTAACCCTAACCCTAACCCTAACCCTAACCCTAACCCTAACCCTAACCCTAACCCTAACCCTAACCCTAACCCTAACCCTAACCCTAACCCTAACCCTAACCCTAACCCTAACCCTAACCCTAACCCTAACCCTAACCCTAACCCTAACCCTAACCCTAACCCTAACCCTAACCCTAACCCTAACCCTAACCCTAACCCTAACCCTAACCCTAACCCTAACCCTAACCCTAACCCTAACCCTAACCCTAACCCTAACCCTAACCCTAACCCTAACCCTAACCCTAACCCTAACCCTAACCCTAACCCTAACCCTAACCCTAACCCTAACCCTAACCCTAACCCTAACCCTAACCCTAACCCTAACCCTAACCCTAACCCTAACCCTAACCCTAACCCTAACCCTAACCCT